>NC_058088.1:40092930-40096071 GCF_014858855.1 Bufo gargarizans | reverse complement strand
TTTTCACGGCACGGAAATACTGAACGGAATGCACACAGAGACACTTCAGTTTTTTTTTGCTGAACCATTGAAATGAATGGTTCAGTATATGTACCGCATACTGAACTAAAAAAACGTCCCGGATACTGAACGCAAAATACTGTTGTGTGCATGAGCCCTAACCCCTTCCCTGCAGCCAGAGGTGTAACTTCGCCAGTATGCACTTTCTGTAATACCAGTGTCTTATGCGGCACAAGGGTCTTTGGGCCCCTCAGGCTCCTGGTCCCGGTAGCGACTGCTACCTCTGCACCCCCTATAGCTACACCCCTGATGTCAACCCCAAAAAGCTTCTAAAAGATGCAACAATTTCATGGTATTGTTTACAAGCCAAAAAGCACAATAAAATAAACATATTGTGGCAGGAACCTGAAGGTGGGTTCACACATAGGTTTTTAATGGCGTTTTTTGTGCTTTAGTGCATTTTTTGTGGTAAAAACACTATCTCTATGTTTTCTGAAGTTCTATGAGAAATATTAAATGTCGGACATGCAAGCGTTTTTTTTATTTAGCCATTAAAAAAAAACACAGCATGTTTCCTTTTGGCATTTACTTTTCTATAGGAATAAAAGTCAGAAAGAAAACCATGGTTCACACAGTCATAAAAAAAAAAAAATGCTGCTAAAAAAACTATGTAAGGCCTCATGCAGACGACCGTATGTATTTTGCGGTCCGCAAAAAATACGGATGACGTCCGTGTGCATTCCGTATTTTGCGGAACAGAACAGCCGGCCCTAATAGAACATTCCTATCCTTCTCTGTAATGCGGACAATAATAGGACATGTTCTATTTTCTTGCGGAACAGAAATACGGAAACGGAATGTATACGGAGCAATTTTAGTCTTACTGGCTCCACATACGGTCTGCATAAAAAAAAAAAAAACGGAAAGAAAATACGTTTGTGTGCATGAGCCTTTACGCTGCGGTTTTCCACATGAAAATCTGTACACACGTCATCAACATTGTGTGCACGTACCTTTCCGGGGAACCCTTTCGGGTCCAAGCAGATCTTTTTATGAAAAAAAAAGAAGTTTGCAAGTTTTTCTAAAAATCTGTCCAAATCCAAATTTCACCCAGAACACCCCCCCCCCCCCCTTAGTCAGTGAAGCCCCAGCTAAGTTATGTAAATGCACTCCGGCCCCGCAGGTGTTAAAATCTCCATGGCACCGAAAAGTGAATGGGTTAAGTGCACATTCCTGCTGAATGTGTTAAACACTACACGTATTGTGCCGCACACACGTAGGGCGCTTCCCTGCAGGGGTTAAACAGCTGAGCGCCCTCCCTCCAGCATTCCAGGCTTTCGCTCCCAGCTCTGCGCATGCGCCTTCCCTTGCGCCGAGTGCCAGATCCCTACGCAGTGCGCCCCGGACATAGGACTCGGAGGACGGGGACTAGCGAGCAGAGCGCAGTGCTGCGGCCAATCACTCAGGAGCGGGGGCAGAGCTTGGGGTGCACGGCACTTTTTTTTTTCGGGTGCAAAACTTCTCTGTGCCAGGCAAAAAGTTTACCTGTGCCACCGGTAGGAGAGAGGGAGCGGAGCAGATACGTGGTATCCAGCGGCCGTCATCACAGGACTCCCCTCTCCTAGCACTCTTTGTCCTCCGCCTGCATCATGCTCTGGATATCCTTCTCCCCTCTGCTCCTTTGCACTTTAGCCGCCTGCAGCCTGGCTGTCCGGGCTGACAAGACGAAAAGTTGTGCGGAGGTCCGGAAACTTTATGAGTCCAAAGGCTTCAACCTGAATGATGCTCCAGTCCATGAAATCAATGGTGAGTGGGGTGAGTCTTCTGTGAATTGGGCTGTATAGGGGGTGATTGGAGTGATCTCAAGGCTAGAGGCTAGAAGTTGGGGGCCTTATGGGAGAGGGGACATTATGGAAGAACCCCTTCTATCCTTTTCTGGCCTCTAGAGTATGGAGCCCCCCAGGGCAGAACTTTTAGCACTGGGACTAGTATCGGATCAGCCGTCCATATGCTAAGAAGATCATAGATGTGTTTATTTTTTGCCTTAAAAAAATTCAAAAATTGAATTCTTTTGAATTGACCAATAGTCCTACTAATCCTGGTCAAGTTGTTCAACTTCCTCAAAGTTCTCAACTGGTCAGATGTCCCATATGTCAATTCTCCCATGACCATATGTTTGTAGGAGCAAGGTTGATCCCCACGATGGGGGTCTCACTATTGGTTGTACTGTGTCGGTATGGGTCAGGGCCGGCTATGGTGATTCAGGCACAGGAAACGAGGTCTGGATTGGGTTCAGTCATCCAAGTATCCCATCAAGCATGTGTTATGCAGACGTGGTGTGCGCCTGCATTCACACTCTTTTAATTGCCCCTTGGGGCAGGATTTCCTCACTCTACCTTTATTACCTTTATTGGACGCTCCTTCCCCTATTGTTTGGGCTGATGCATTGTGCCATGTGCAGCTTTTACTCTGTATTGTTTGCTGAGCCCCCTTGTATACTCTTGTTCAGGGGCTTTATACTCTTTTGTGAGTAGGTGGCATCTAGATGCTGATGAGGCCCTACAATCAGATGATTGAGTTGTCTCAATGTTTCCATCTCATGTATCTCAATAGGTTCAGATTGTACCAGTTATTATTTATTTACGGTATAGATATAATTTGTCTTTTGCGTCTTACCAGGCCTTTGCCAGGTACTGTTCTCGAACTCTGAAGCAGGTTAATCATATACCGGCTACAATAACCCTTTCAGTCTACAGATGTCTTTGAGAAGTTATGTCTGGCACCTCTCGTTCCTTTCAAATGTTTGGTTTTAGAAATATTTCCACTAGAACAGTATGTGGGAATCTGGACCTCAAGCGATGTTCTGGAGTCCTAAGAATAATACGGCAGAGGGGAATTTTTGGGTTCAGGTATTCAATAATAGGTACTCTCTTCCAAGGAGTGGGCACTTATCCTTTTAATGGGATCAAATTTAGAGGTTCTAGTGAAGGGGGAAATGAATTCACTTGTGGTTTCAAGGTCAGATTATCAGGAGACATCTCAGTGGGTTCTTAGTGTGATAAATCGATTGCCTTGTGGGTGTCTCTTAGGTACTGCTGCATTGGTTGTCTTTGATTTTACCCTTTTAGTGTGAAGTTGTAG